>NW_026892689.1:1817500-1847500 GCF_033815535.1 Pezoporus flaviventris | reverse complement strand
GCAGCCACAGCTACAGAGGTAGGTCAGAAGAATGAAAATGTAATGTAACACATAATGCAATTGAACATAATAATCGGGCATATTAAGGTGAAATTTAGGTTAGGGAGATTGATGCTACCTATGTATTTAGGAAAAAAAAAACAAAGAAAATAATTGTGTCAAATTAAGTTCTGGTGTGTTCTTCTAATAGGTATTGTTGAAGCTATCATACTTGTGATATTTCTAATTGCACTGAGAAATATTATATGTGCAGTAGAAATAATTTGTTCAGTGTGTAGAGTTCTTACCTAGTTCATAGTGTTTTCATCCTTTCTGTATCTTACATTACCTAGAAAGTAATCTCTGGTCTTAATTCTTGTCTTCAAATCTTCTCTCAGGACTTTAAATTGGGACCACTGTTGTTTCTGTGAGCAGTGGAAATTGTTTAGTCCTAATTTGATGTCTTCACAATGAAGCATCTTCCAAGCCAGTACAATCACTTTTTTCAATCAGCTACAATCTGCTTTTATTATATGACTGTTTTTTTAAGCAATCTGATTCTGGGCTTTTAGGGCTGGACTTAGTAATGTCATGTCAGCAGTGGAGTGTGGTGAGTACAGACCCTTTCAGCTTGTTTACTGTCCATAATAAGATGAATCACAGTTCATTTGCCTATGAAGATGAAAGCTTTATAGTTTCTTATGCTTTATTTTTCCTAGTGATGAATAAGAAACCTTTTTGATTTCCCTCCCTCAAATCAACAAGCTTTGCATTGAACAATTCTCCTTTTCTCTTCTTGTTGTCAATAATTCTGTTCTCAAATAGTGCAACTACTCAAAATATTTCCAAGAAGTTTAGCTAAAGGAGTGCCTGTACCAGATGTATTGGAGCTACCTTATAAAATAAAACTATTAAATATGTGGAAAAAATTTCAGTTCTGAACAAGCATGAAAATCCTCAGTTCAAGATGTCTTCCCTGCTGCCAGTTGTCCTTCAATAAGGGTTTATCTTGGAATGCCTTCTGAGTTGCAATTGTCATTACAGCAACCTGCCCTTTCCACTACTGTTACTCAAAGTACTCTGCCAGAATTAGTCTTCATCATATAATGGTGTCCCTACCCATGGCAGCATGGTTGTAAATAAGAGATCTTTAAAATCCCTTCCAACACAAACCATTCTATAAGTCCGTGAGTCAATAATATTAGGTGTTATACTCTTTCGTTTAGGTTCCATTGTCTGAGACTCCAGATGTCACAAAAGATGATCTATTTATGACATCTATTAGAACCTTTCAGTCTCAATGATTCTGCACAGCTTTGCAATTCGTATAAAACCAGGTTACTCTAAGTCTTACAAATAGATAGTTCTGATTGTGCATTATGAAATAATGTTAAATGATTATTTATTTTTTTCTGTGATGAATATTTGCTAACTCCTTGGATAACATGCTTGAATAACTACTTGTAAAAGAAATAATGCTGCATGAGAACTTTTAATGTATTTTGCAGTCATCAAGTCATTCAAACAGAGATGGTGGTTAATAACTATACCGTACAAAAGTTTAGGGAAAGGTACTTCACTTAACTGGAGGCTTAGATGCAGCATGGCTATAGTTATGGCTATATGGAACGTGAAGAAAATGTTAAGCTTCTGTGATATTGCTTTCCAACTTGCAGGTAGGCTTTCCCTTATTTCAAAGATTGATGAATCATACCACTGTGTGATATGGACATGATTGTAAGCATGTTCTTCCAAAGCTGATGTACTCTACATCCTTTGAAGTTTTATGCATTGGCCATTCATGCCCACAAAAAAATGTGTGGCTGATCCGAAAAAATTATATCCCAATCAATACTAACCTTAAATCTTTTTGTCCTTCTGCTGCTAAGTGCTATTTACGCCTTAAATTTCAGGTGCTACCATGTGAAATGTTTAAAAAAAAAAAAACATTTTGATATGAACTTGCATATTCTTTGAGGAAAGAAATGGTGCGTTACTTCCTGGGAAACAGAATTTGGATATTTAAAATATTAAACAAGCTCAGAAGTGGACTTCAACTTCCATTATAGTTTTAGGAAACAAACTATGGAAATGTGAGTTTATTCATATTGTTAACTTCAGACATCATGAAACTTTGCAGAAAATAAAACTGTGAGAACTAGTTGACATAGCTAATCTCTTAGAACTGTTAAAATCATACAGACCTCAGATGACTGTAGAAATTAGGTGCCTACTGCACTGTAACCTCTGCCTGCATTATTAATTAGTGTAAGATTGTATTAGAAATAGACTGTGCTCTCTTCAAGAGCTGATATGCATTAATTTATCATGGAAAGACAAAAACCTGAGATTATATTTTGACAAACATTCCGAAGTTTGAATGCAAAATTGAACCTTTTATGCTCTTCTTCCTGCAGCTTTCCTGACTCTTTTTTCCTCATTGGTTGTTCCTCCCAGCACTTGACTGCTTCACAAGCTGAATTGTCATCCCACCTGTATGAGTCACAGGACGTTGAGGAGTTCAGCCCTTCTTTTATGCTAAGACAAGGAAATCTGTGGTTTACTTCATCAACCACATATGACACCTAGTTGGTGTAAAAAGAGCATATCTGAGAAATTGCCCATTGCTTTAAAAGGGATGGATGCTCTTGGCGTCCGATTCTGTAGAGCCATGTCTTCCTTACAGGCATACAGTTTAATTTAGCTACATATTTTAAAGTAGCTCTTTAAAGAGCCATTATTGTGCTGTCAAACCAAAAAGAGGTGTTTAACTACACTACAATTTTCAAGTTCTCCTGTTTCAGGCAAACCAAGTCTACCCTTTTACTCTGAATTTATTTTTGAAGTCTCAGAGAGCTTTCTTTTCCCTGATATACCACAGAGAAATAACTTGATTTTGCATGTAATCACATTTGAAGACAAAATAATCACTTTCTGCCATCTATTTTTGAAGGGGAAAATTAATTCCGACTTCATATCCTTCAAATACAAGTTCTACCGCTTCTCCCATGACTGAGAAAGAGATGACTTCTCCATCTTACTTTCATTAGACAGTTCTACTTAAACAAATTATTTTGTTAATTTTATTTTTTTAATGATAAAGGGCCATGAAACATATCATATTTACCACTCAATGTGCATAAATTACCTTAGATTCTAGGTGTGAATCTTCCCATTTGTTCCTGCCTGCTGGATAGCTGCACAGTTCTCAGCTCTTCGTATCTTTATCTCTGTTCACAGCACTCATGAAGTCTATATCTGTGCTATCAAGGGAAATCCAAGGACTAGTTTTCACAGAACAAGAGTAAAGAGGAATCTGCAGCTATGTAGAACGCATAAAAAATTTCATTTCTGCTTTATGAAGCTCCATCTATTCTCCACTTTTCTTGTATAATATTTACTACTCTGCCTAAGTGATAACTGCACTATAGAGGATAGTGTTATCTAAACCAAAAAATTAGAACAAATGAAATAATTGTATCTGATATAGAAACATCTACTACAGAAATGCACTTTTGCTGCTCCTGGAGACAAAACTGAATCATTTTCTTCTGTCGAAACATTGACTTATTTGGAGTAGTGCCTGATTTTTAGTATTCCAGTAAACCTATTTCTCATTGTAAAGCCTTGACCAAGACCTTCTCTGTCTCAATTTCTGCCAAGGAATCAGTCCTGTTACTTTTCTTGAAGAGCTATATGGAAGAATCTCTTAGAAGATCTCTATTCTGTATTT
The DNA here is from genome assembly GCF_033815535.1 of Pezoporus flaviventris. Classification (NCBI taxonomy): domain Eukaryota; kingdom Metazoa; phylum Chordata; class Aves; order Psittaciformes; family Psittacidae; genus Pezoporus; species Pezoporus flaviventris. The sequence goes on along the minus strand of NW_026892689.1, from coordinate 1,843,788 downwards.
TCCATTTATCCTGAAGCTTAAGTATCAGACAGAGAATCGTGGAATCATAGAATGGTTAGGGTTGGGCATCACCGAAATGCTTTGTTTAGATTGTATTCTGACCTCTCAGGCATAAAGAAGGCTAGGGACTATGGTGAAATATCAAATACCCAGAGCACAGTTACTTTTGCTGAGCAATTTTCATCTCCCTCAAACTTGGCAATAGTCATCAGGCATCAGCATTACATACCTGAAGGGTACACATCAGCTGTTAGCACAATTAAGTATCAGTATTTCCACAATGACATGATACTCTCCCTGATCTGTGACACCCAACCGATGCTGCATGACTCTTCTGTCCTCTTTGGAGCCTTTCAGTTCTTAGCCGAAGGGGAAAGATAAAAGATGGAGGTACATGCACACCAAACCATCCCTGAGCCAGCAGTAGTCTTCTGTCCTTGGAAGAGGGCTGGGCAGAATCAGGCAACTCATGGTCAACCAGTAAGGTCTTCATCCCCAAAGCAGGTAAAAAGAACCCCCATGTTAGTGACTTCTGTGTTTACGAGATTATTTGGTCTAAATATTGGTAAAGGAAGAACCAAGAAGCTTTTTCCCCCCCTTTTCCCTGGTTTTTTCCCTTCTCCCTCTTTAACATGTTTCTAAACCTTTCACTGTCCAAAATGTCACCTCTAATATTTGCTGATCTCCTGATGAAGAATGAAATGATACTGTCCATAATCAAATGATTCTCTGGTCCTTCCTGCATTCATGTGGCTACTAGAGAGGGTGCAGGGCAGGACCACAGGGATGAGCAGGGATTTAGAGTAACTCTCTTATGAGGAGGAGACTGAAAAGGGAGCTCGTTAATGCAGATCAGTATCTCAAAGGCAGGTGCCAGGAGAATAGTTCCAGACTCTTTTCAGTGGTGCCCAGCAATAGGAAGCAACAGTCATAAACTAAAACACAGGAAGTTTGATCTCAACATGAGGAAGAATTTCTTTACATTAAGGGTAGCAGAGTACTGGAAGAGGCTGCTCTGGAGACTTGTGGATTCTCCCCCTCTGGAGATATTCAAACTCTGCCTGGATGCATTCCTGTGGGACCTGCTCAAGGTGGTCCTGCCTTGGAGAGGGGTGGTGGACTGGATGATCTCCAGAGGTCCCTTCCAACCCTATATGATTCTGTGATTCTTTGATTCAGACTATGGCCTTAACAGCACATACTTTGTAAGAAGATTCCATTACCAAATAAGAGATAGAATCGTAGTGTTGTGGTTTAAGCCCAGCTGGTAACTCAGAAACCACGCAGCTGCTTGTTCCCTCCTCTCCCTCTTCTTCCCCCAGCTCCCAGAGGGACAGGAAGGAGAATTGAAAGAATGTAACTCCCACGGGTTGAGATAAGAACAGTCAAGTAACTAAGGTATAACCCAAAACCACTGCTGCTACCACCAATAATAATGATAAGGGAAATAACAAAGGGAGAGAATACAACTGCTCACTGATACCCAGCCTGACCTGAGCAGTGATCTAGCCCTTCCGGGTAACTGCCCCCAGTTCTACCTCCCAGGCATGACATGCTGTGGTATGGAATATCCCTTTGGCTAGTTGGGTCAGGTGTGCTGTCTCTGCTTCCTCCCAACTTCCCCTCCTCCCTGGCAGAGCATGGGACTGAGAAAGTCCTTGGTCAGAGTAAACATTACTTAGCAACAACTAAAAGAATCCGTGTTATCAGCATTGTTCCCAGGCTGAAAGTCAAAACCAACACTGCACCAGCTACTAAGAAGAATTAAAATGACTGCTACTGCTAAACCCAGCACACATAATCATAAAATCATAGAATAGTTAGGGCTGGAAAGGACCTTAAGATCATCCAGTTCCAACCCCCTGACATGGGCAGGCACACCCCACCCTAGACCATGTCAACCAAGGCTCTGTCCAACCTGGCCTTGAACAATGCCAGGGATGGAGCATTTACCACTTCTATTGGCAATCCGTTCCAGTACATCACGACCCTTAAGTAAAGAACTTATTCCTTATATCAAACCTGAATTTACACTGTTTTAGTTTGAACACATTGCCCCTTGTCCTATCGTTGCAGTCCCTGATGAAGAGTCCCTCTTCATCATTCCTGTAAGCCCCCTTCAGGTACTGCAAAGCTGCTATGAGGTCTCCATGCAGCCTTCTCTTCTCCATGCTCAACAGCCCCAACTTCCTCAGCCTGTCTTCATACGGGAGGTGCTCCAGTGCCCTGATCATCCTCGTGGCCCTCCTCTGGACTTGTTCCAAGAGTTCCATGTCCTTTTTATGTTGAGGACACCAGAAATGTGCACAATACTCTAAGTGAACAGAGCAGAGGAGCAGTGCCTCTCCACCCTAACAGGAAAGAATTTCTTCCTTATATCCAATCTAAACTTCCCCTGTTTAAGTTTTTACCCATTACCCCTTGTCCTATCATTACAGTCCCTAACGAAGAGTCGATCCCCAGCATCCCTATAGGCCCCCTTCAGATGCCGGAAGGCTGCTATGAGGTCTCCACACAGCCTTCTCTTCTCCAGGCTGAACAGCCCCAACTTTCTCAGCCTATCTTCATACGGGAGGTGCTCCAGTGCCCTGATTATCCTCATGGCCCTCCTCTGGACTTGTTCCAACAGTTGCACGCCCTTTTTATGTTGAGGACACCAGAACTGCACACAATACTTCAGGTGAGGTCTCACGAGAGCAGAGTAGAGAGGCAGGATCACCTCCTTCAACCTGCTGGTCACGCTCCTTTTGATGCAGCCCAGGATATGGTTGGCTTTCTGGGCTGCAAGCTCACACTGCCGGCTCATGTTCATTTTCTCATCAACCAACACCCCCAAGGCCTTCTCCGCAGGGCTGCTCTGAATCACATCTCAGCCCAACCTGTAGCTGTGCCTGGGATTGCCCCAACACTGGTGTGGAACCTTGCGCTTCATTGTTGAACTTCAAAAGGTTAGCTTTGGCCACCACGTAAGAGTGCCAAGGTCCCTCTGGATAACACTCCTTCCCTCTAGCGTATCAACCAAACCACAAAGCTTGGTGTCATCAGCAAACTTGCTGAGGGAGCACTCAATCGCACTGTCCATGTCAACGACAAAGATGTTGAATAACTCTGGTACCAACACAGATCCCTGAGGAGCAGCACTCGTTACTGGTCTCCAGCTCAACATTGAGCCATTGACCACAACACTTTGCACACGGCTATCCAGCCAATTTTTTTATCCACTGGTTTGTCCATCCATCAAATCTTTGTCTCTCCAGTTTAGAGACAAAGATATCATGCAAGACAATGTCAAACTCTTTGCATAAGTACAGTTAGATGGTGTCAAGTACTTTGACCCTATCCAGAAGTTCTTCAGCCCCATCAAATAAGGCTGCAAACTTGTCTGGCAGGATTTGCCTTTAGTGAAGCCATGAACTACCTCATTGTTTTTCATGTGCCTTAGCATACCTTCCAGGAGAGTCTGCTCCAGGATTTTGCCAGACACAGAGGTTAGGCTGACTGGTCTGTAATTCCCTGGGTCTTCCATTTTCTCCTTCTTGCAAGAAGAAGTCTTTTACACAGTTGAGGAATCTCCTGGACTGTTTGTGCTGGGCTGTACTGTGCCTCCGACAGAATATTTTGTGTGATTTGTAGGTATCACAGAACACTTCACAATTAGTATATGCATGTGAAAATAAAGGGGGAAAGCTGCTCTCAGTTTCAGATGAACTTCAAAATTCCTAAATGTGTGCTCTGGCCACTTCACGTAGATCAGCTTTTTCAGTTTATCAGGGGAAATTCCATTTTTATCTGTTTCACTGTGACTGGGACAGACAGTGGGTTGCACATATTATAGAGAGCATGTGTTAAGTCTACTCCAGGCATACATCCTGAAGCCTTGCTTTTGTACTTTTTGTGGCCAGTTCTCACGTAGCACCTGTAGGTTGTAACTGAATGTCAGTGAGGAAAGAGTGGGATTTTTCTGCCACACTTTTCTTTAAGGCTAGGTGGAGGATAAAGAGTTCAGTGCTTCAAGTGTGCTTGTCCTGCATCTTTGAAGGTACTAGAAGCAAAACCAGTGTCTCTATGTTTGTTCTTTAGAGTGCATAATGTGGTGCTTTTCAGATTTTTGTTAACATATTATTACTTTGTAGAGTATTGTTGTTTGTGTTTGACTCTCACAGAGATACCTAGCTTGCCTATGATCCTGAATAAGGTAGAACCTTATGAATAGAAACATTTCTAGGCTAGTTTATGAGTAAAGAAATAGAAATGCATTGAATCAGGTGGATAAGCAGATACTTGACACGAGTTCCCTGTGTCAGTAGGCACACAGTGTCAGTAGGTGCAAGGGTGACTACCTCTCTTTGAAAAAAATAAAATTTCCAACTGAAAAACTATTTCGTATTTTATCTCATTATATACACACATAAATTCATACATACATAAATATATATATAAAAATGTCTAGTTTGTTATAATCAACAGCAAAACCAGAGCTTCTTCAGGTGAAAAATCACTTAATATTGTTTTGAGAGTTACAGGATTTGAATGTTTTATCAAAATTATTTGAGAAAAATGAGTTTTGTTATGTGAACATTTCATATAAATCTAGCGTTATATTGTTATTTTACTCATTGTCAAAAAGTATGTATTCAATTGGTGTAGGATTCCTGCAGTACGATATTTTTGTCTGATTGTGTTGACTTTTTGACTTGTTCAGCTTTTGACAGCATTTCAAAGGAAAAAAATGAAAAATCATGAGAGAAGTCACAAAGAGTGAAGTGAAATCTGAGCTGGATCTTGCAGCTCAAGACATAAATCTCTTTTTGGGGAAAACTTTGAATTGAGGACCAAAAGCTATGGGATGTGAAAACTCAAGACTTCACAGGCCTATACGTCTAAAGAAGGTCTTCACAATAGCTTTAGTAGCAACTAGATCTAATTAAGATGCCCAACAAAAAATTTTAGCAATTTAAATGCCATTGTCACATGCGCTAAGGCAAAGATATATTTTTCTTTTTGTTTTCACATTCTACACTGTGTTGCCTGCTATAAAATATTCATTTTCATAATGTACAAGAATAACCTGAAAGCTGTGTAAATGTTTTGACACATACATACTGTTTCATTTTATGTATATAATTGCACTACTATCCATCATATTATAAACTGTGACAAACTGCATATATATATTTTTTGCTTGTTTTAGCTGTGATAATTCTGCTGTTTCATTTGATTTGGAAATTCTCCAGCCTTCAAAAGTCCATGGGTGGGAAAGGGAAGTTTACTTCTTGTAAATACTGTATATATACCATCTTGTTTAAAACACGCTAGAAAAAAAGGAGGCAAAAAAAAGAACTTATTACAAAACCATTTAACAAAAAAAAAAAATCAAACTTTTCAAATATAAAAGTTGTTTGCTTAGTTTTTAACTGTGTGGATTTGTATTTTATCTTGAAAACAGCTGCTAAAAAACTGATTAAAATTTTAATTCAGTCTAATATATTTTTCACAATAATATAGTTTTGCTTGAACAGGAGTAGTTGTTAAAGACTTCTAATAAAAGTGACATTTTCTTAGAGAACATAAGAGTTTGTTCAAATAGCTGCAATTATATGTATTATCTTCTGTATAAATGTTCTAAGAAACATTAAAGCAATACTGCAAATATAGTTACTTAAGAGAAGCTTTTCAGAGTAAATAACTTTGAAATCCACAGGAAAAAAATTTATACTGGACTCTATGGACTATATTGTGGCCATTACAGTTATGAGTGCATTTTACTGAAAACTCACTAGCCAGCATGAAAGCATGGTTACAAGTTTAAAACCTTTTAGCAATCTAAAGATACAGAGAACTGATGTTCAATATAGATTACATCCATTGACCATGGGGGCAAATACAAAAAAGGCAAGTACTGAACCCATTTATAAGTGTTGGCATAAACTAGGCAAAATTCTACTCAAGTAGGAATGAAAATATAGCTGGTTTAGTTTAATTTGGTTAATAAGGTGATTTGAAAGGAAAGGGTAGTTTAATACCTGTGGTACAATAAATTGATAGGCAAGGGAAGAATTAAAAGATATGAGCACTAGAAGAACACAAATAACAAGATGTAGGGGACATAAAATATTAGCACAAGGCAGGCAGGGTATAGACAGATTTATATACGATTCAAATTTTAGTGTCTGTTCCTGTTTTTCAGTGTTTAACAGAATTGTGAATTTTAATTCTCATATTTTTAACTTAAACTTTTGAAGATGTTCTACAGATTTGATTAGATATTTGGCCTAGAAGAGAGGGAATGAATGTTTTGTGATGAATGCTTATCTGGAAATACCAGTTTCTACCCTGAATTTGTGTCAGTAAGTTCTGGTGCATTGCACATGATTTCATTGACATGGTTTGTTTGCATTTGCTAACATATGTCTCAGTGTGGGACCTCTGTGTGTGTTTTAATGGCTGTCTTATGTTGGCAGGCTGTGTTCGTTGTTCTGGCAGGATTTCTCCTGGAGGATGCTGTTTTGTGTAAACATTGATGGATTTGGGCTTTTGTTTATCACCAAAAGACTAGAAGGAAAAAAAAAAAAAGAAAAGGAAGTTTGGGGGAAAATGGTTCATTTAAATAGTTCTGGAAAATTAACTTGAAGCAGTTGTTCAAAATTTGTGCTCAGCTTGAGGACTGAGGTTTCTTCATACGCAAGTTTTAGAAAGATGGGATCTTTTGTTAGACCAACAGATGCTGCTGGACACAAAGATAAAGCAATCTTCAGTCTCGCATAGAAAGAGCAAGGTCCCTTTATGGTGTTTCCTAATTTGAAGAAAAATGTCTGGAAAAGCTCAGAAAAGGGCACACGGATGGGATTCTTCCATCAATATTCGTGTCAATCCCAGAATAGACGGTGGACTCTGCAGTAAGCACAAATCTGCATGTGAGCAAATACTACCCTGCGCAAGTGGAAACAAGGAATAGAGGAGATGTTTTGAGGTGTTAGGTCTTAAATTTCAAGAAATAAAGCTACACTGACATTCACCACAAAAGTTGCAGTCCAAACCTAAAAGAAATAAGAAAAAAAAAAGAGAAAAATATAATGCATGTCACACTGGATCTTTGTTCTTAATGCAGACTTCTATTAATAACCTTTAAGTTAAAGGATCTCTACTAACACTCAATAGATAATAAAAACCTTATAGAAATTTTCAGTAACAATGGAAAATATTTTAAATATTCTCCAATCTGTTCCTAAATTCTAGTCCAAGAGTGTGAGCCATGGGATCTTTTTTATACTTCTTTCCTAAGGCATAACCTAGGCATGTTTGCAATTTTTGTTTTTTTTCAAATAAGGGCTGTTATAAAACACACAAAAAAATAATGCAATAGTCACAATATGGAATGCACTTATTTCCCCTACTTTCTAGTTTTATTCTAATATTGATGCCACACCTAGCTAAATTGCTTTTTTTTTTCAACACAGGCATATGATGGTTTACTTTAGCAATAGAAGGCTTTGAATGTAAACTGTGAATACACTAATGTCTTGTAACATTAGCAAGCATCTTTTTGCAATTTTTTTTTTATTTCTTCCCTGAATATCAAATTGACAGTCTGATTTTAAGGCCTTATTTTCTACATTGCCTTGAATGTTCACACACATAATCTATATGAAGAAGCAATGACGATAATAGGCAATCTCCTCTTTCTCAGGTTGCTTTATCTTTCCAGCATTTTTTTCTGAAACCATATCCCACATTGTTTTGTTCTTCCTGGTTTTGGAGAGCCCTAAACTGTTCTTTGCACTCCTACAGGGGAAACCCTGTCTGCAGTTCTAGCTATGAAGAAGGTGGCTCTTTAATTTACTTATTTCTCACCTCTAGAAGTTAATATAGGGATCACTGCCTGCATAGTCACTGTTATGTTTGGGTTGTTTGGTTTTTTTTTTTAAATGATGTCTGTTTTCCATAAATAAGGATCTCATTTAGGGAGATTTCTAAGCAAGCATCTAAATAAATTCTTGATGTTAATTAATTATTTTTTACAGAGTATTAATTCCAGACATTTTGGTCTTTTGCTTTGGTCTTTGAAAGCAAGATTTATCTGTAGTGTTTTTACTTAAGCGTACTACATTAGTACATCTGCAGAACTGAACTAGATAGTTGTGATTTTTCTTTCTTTTTCCTGTTTTTTACCTCCAAAACCTCAAATTTATGTCAGGATGGTTATAATTTCTGTACCAACATATGTACTCTATATATCTTTTAAGGTAAGCTAAAACATTAGCCTATGCATGCCCTTCCCCTCCATTAACCCCCCCCAAAAAATGTAAAACTGTATCTGTTTAAATAAATAAATGCAAGTGAATATGTATATCTGCCTTTGATGCAAGTCACATAGATGTTTTTAGTTCTATGCAAGAAGACATATTGAAAGCTTTTTTTTAGAAGGGTCTTTATACCAATATTAAACTCTTCTTTGTTTTATCCTGCTCACATAGTCACTTGGTTCTTTGCAGTCAGTCCAGGTACAGGTTGAAACTGACAAGAGCTGGCAGTGTTTGTTTTATTGTGAACCTTATTCAGCATGATATTCAATTATGTTTCCATGTGGATTTGTAATGTGGATTAATAGTTTTATTTCATTCCTGTGATTAGTTTCTGTTTGTTCTAATTTCTTTTCTGGTTCTTTCTTGACCTTGAGGTGAAAAAACACAGAAGATGTATTCCCTCAATTTAATGCCAGTCTGAGGTGTTTCTCCTGCATCATCAAATCAATGAAAAGTAAATAGCCTACACTTCTTGTTTCACAGTGCAGTATTGATCTTTCTTCAGCTTTTGCTTCCTTTTTTCCCTGCGTCTTGTGTCTTTCAACCCCTGGGATTGAAGTGATTGCCATAGATTGGACAAGCTAACAAGCGCATGATAAGGAACTAGTGTTTTGTGGTATACTCACATTCACATGACTGGTATATAAAGCCTGGACCTCTCCGCATCGAAAGAGAGGTGCCATTTTGTGTATGGCACAAGTCACTGTGAAAAAGAACCACAACGAAGGCACCAGAGCAGCAAAGGATTTTATTCTCCACACTGGTCTTTTATTCCTACAGCTGGTGACAAGCTGGGTGAGGACTTAACTCCTCTGAAAAGTAAGACAACTAGCCTGGAGGGAATGCCACATGCTGCCTTTTGCCATGGCGATGTATGGGACAGTGGCAGTCCATGGGTAAGTCTAAACTTGATTTTATAATGACCGTGATATGTGTGTCAAGTCTTATTTAAATTTGGAGCAGCAGAGACCTACGCAGAAAGTTTGAGAGATGCAATGGGAATATACTAATTCCGGTTGGAAATGGGATGGTCAGCATCATTTAGTGAGTATATTTTGTAGTTCATCAATGAACTGACAAAAGCTGAAGTCAGTATTTTATCCAGCAAATGAACTGAGTTAATCTAACAACTTTGGGGCGGTTGGGGGTTTATGCTTCCCCTCCACTCCCCTCAATTATTGTGGAAAGTATTTTCTCTTTAAATTTTAATACAGTTGCAAAACCTTAGTTTACAATGCTTAATACAGTGCCTGTAGTGTCTACTTCTTCTCAAGTGCTATGCAGATTAAAACCAAATCTCTTTCAATTTTATCTCTGGGCCCATAACTGTCCAAGGTACTCCCTGGTACTGAAAAGTGGTTAAATTAATAATTGATATTCTATTACATGTTATGCAATCTATTGTTTCTTTCAAGGAGGTAGGTATTTGTGCTGTGCAGTGGAGAAGTTTTCTGGCATTGCATAAGGTTTGTGAGAAAGCTGTTTTTGTCTCCAGGTGCTTATTAGTCCCTAACTGTGTTGGGTTGCTACTGTATTAATCTGTTGTAAATTAGTTTCATATCATTTTTCGTGCACTTAGGCTGGTTACTGACTATATATACACTCAAATTAACATGTTCCAAAGCAGTTATCATAGGTGACCTGATATAAAGCATAAAAGAATCTGTGCAGCCTGCAACAGTCTGCTGCTATTTTATTTGCAATCTGGTAAAGATAAGGCAGCTGTTTTATTATTATTATTATTATTATTATGTGTTTATAGTTATTGGTATTTTATAGATAAATATTAGTACTTTATATATGCATCTATGGAAGTTATTTGTGCATATTTTATTGTAGTGTTACAGCAGCTAACATGATGCCTTCTGTACTAACACAGTAGTAAAATGAATTCTGTATTCTTTTCTTATTATTAACAGTACAGTAATATATGAATTTCATATTTCCCATGGACACCACTACAATGCAGTTTGTTGGCAGCATTTTCAGCAGAGCACTTTTATAATGTGTATATTTGTTGTTTAATGTCGTTTAAAAAAGTCAGTGTACAATACAAAAATTATGCCTAATGCAGGAGATACTCTGTCTCTTTCTAGTTTTATGACATTTTACATTTCTTGGAGCTAGATGATTGTTCTAACCCAAGCTATTATGTAATCCTTAGGGTAACCCTGCTGCTGATTTGAACGCTATTAATTTTCTATTATAGTGTGCTAAAGATGTTCTACAGTGTGAAGCTCACCTGCATTATTGAGTCAATGACCAATTGCAGAGCTACTCCGTGGTGGTTGGAGCTTAACTCGACCCTTTGGGATCTCATTTATTATTTGCAGATATTGATTCTGGAAAAAGAAAAAGCTAAGATGTGTGAATCTAATACCGACTTAGACCTAGCCTACAGCTGTTAACTCCTAACGGTCTGCTTACTATATGTGTGTTAACTGAAGCTTAAATTTCTTTATGTTTTCATGTACAATAAGCTATTTACTGCTCTTTCATAAATATTTAAAAGGTTCTATGCAACCTGCTCAGTCATATAACATCAGCTTAGATATCTGCTATATTTAAATTGAGTTTAGTCTTAATTATTTTCCTGATTCCTTATTAACAGAATACGGAGATTAAGAAAATACTTTAGGCAATTAAGTTTAGTGCTGTGTTTTATATAATTTGCATAAGAAACTCCACTAGAAAAATTATAGGGAAGATGTGCTTTGATTTCTTAAGGACAACAGTGTTTTGTGCTTGTGAATTTGTCTTCAGGATAAGGGCTATAGTTCTATGACTTAAACTGATCAGGTAAGGATATAATCTCACATTTTCTCCTCTTGTATTACCAGTATAGTGACTCTTCAGCTCCACTTATACCTGTAACAGCTTAGTGTAATCATAGCAAGAATTGTAGCATGTAAGCAAGTACCTTTCTTTTATTTTATTTGTTTTTTTTTCCATTCTCTTCTCATCCTTTTCCACTAGTTTACTGGAACATAAATAAAAAAGCTTCTGGAAAGTTTGTGGAGTTGACTCACTGGTGTTTCACTCTCATTTAAACTGGTCATGAACTGTAAAACTCAATTAAATCAATCATCATAAATTATTTTATTGACCAGGAAGTCAGTGATAGATGAGGTTTCATACAAAACAGAGTCATGTTTAACATGAAAATACGAAAAGTTCAGGAAGTAAATATATTCTCTATGAGCATTAATAGCAACAGTGAGAGGAAGGAGGGTTTGGAAAAGCTTGGTAGACAAAACTTGTTCATAATCTTCAGAAATGTGTCCTTTAAAATATAGATACCACAGAGCAATATTGTCTGGCAGAAAATTAAAGTGATTATTTAATTCATGCTAGTGACTATTTTCAGGTTGTACTGAGATCTTTTCTATAGTCTTTTTAGTGATTATTGACCGTGAGCCTGCTATGGTCCAAAACTCTCTTGTGCTTTCTAGTCTTGCTCAAGAACAAGAAAAGAGCTGTGTGCACTGTTGTAGTTTATATACTTGGTAATATTTAGACAGAAAACTGGTACAAAGAGTAGATCCAGTTAGATCTGGTACCCCCCAGCATGAGGGCAAGAACCTTTCTACTCCACTAACTTTAAAATTCTGTTTATAATTAAATGAAATGTCAACAGAATTACTAATAAGAGACAGCAAGTAACTTTCTAAATGTAGCCAAAAAAATAGATTTCCTGAAGTTGAATCGTTGTGCTCAAACTGGCCTTCTGATTTAGTTATGTATCACAGGAAATGAAAATGTATCCTTTATCTGATTCTGAATAAGATGTCAAAGGCCACATGGAAGGAGAAACCGCTTTCTCAAATCAGGGGAAACTGGAACCTGAGGTGGGATTTCTCTTAAGATGAATCCTAAGATTAATTTGTATAAATGTTTTATTAACTTTAACTAAACAGAATACAGGAAAAAAAAGCATCTTTGAGTTCATATAAATATAGATGTAAATGTGATTTAAATTTTATTCCTGTCTGTTTAGATATTTAAACCTAGTTACTATTTTGTAAATATTATGAATATAGTATCTATTCCATTTATAGATTGACAAATAAAAAGACTTCCCATTCCTGTGCTTTAGAAATACTTGAGTAAAGTCCTGCAATACACAGAAACCTAATTTACGTTTCTAAAGTACCTGAGAGGTGAAGAACTCTTCTAAGACAAAGGCTAATTTATGAAGTGGAAGTTGGCAATTTCAGCACTGAGGAGGCGTCTTCTAGTGGATAGTGTTAGCTGGTACAGCAAGAAATAGACAGAAGCAGAGAGTGCTTAGTGTTAGGAATCTCCTCCAGGTTTCCAATGCCCTTCGAAACGACGCTTTCTGTAAGTCAGGTGGAAGTGCGCTTGTCAGCCTGCTGATGTAGTGATGAAAGATTGCGCAATAATCACTGCAAAGTGAACAAAGCATTAGAACAAATCTGCCAGAGAGCCAAAGAAAATCCTAGCCTGGTTTGGAATATGTCTATAAATATTTACTCAAGTTCTGCTAAACCCTTTTTGGCAAATATGACAGCACATTATCAAGAGATGCTACCTGAATTCCCATGAGTAGTAACAGAGATTGACATATTTAACCCTAACAGCCTGCAGGGTGCAGCTCTAGGTTGTAATGTCCTGCTTTCAACTGGGGTTTGTGCATGATGGCTTTCTGTGCAGTGCAGACATATTCCAAGGTATTTTAAACAGAATTTAAATAGACTTTGATTCTCCAAGCTCAAAACTTTAATCCAAATAGTTTAGAATTTGAGGCTGACGAAACTTAATAATGTCTTTGGCAATTTTTATTATTTTTTAATTCAGCCTTTCTCTTGCAATGTTTATTTCCTCCCCTTTGGCTGGAGCTGATGGGTGGATATTTTTGTATTCACATGTCTAAGATGAAAGGTGCTGTTCTCCCTCTGTGGGTTTTCCAACAACTTGATGGATCCAGTAAGCATGCGTACAGATATCATACAGAGCAAAATAAATCTATAAATTTTTTCTCTTTTAAATGGTTCAGAGAGCTATGACCACTTCTCGGGGAGGGAAACAATAATGTAAATGCTTATATGAAGACTATTGTTAAGGAAAAATGCTTTCAGTTAATCAGTAGCGTTCTTTAAATGCAGATCATTAGATTCAGATAATTCTTGCTATTTCTGCAAAAATATCAGTTTATTTTTCATGTGAGGTTGGCTTCTATCAGTTGTCAAGATTTAAAAAATATATATTTGGAAAAGCTGGTATTATAAGAAATACTGAAAACTGTTAAGAATGAGTTATTTGCGTTTACAGGTTTTAGGGATTAGAATGCATATGCTGATTTTTTTATTTTAAAGAAGAAATAAGTTGTATATGTATTTCATCACCATGTTTATATAATAAATTCACCATTTTAAGCACTAATAACCTACTAAAGACACTTATTTCCCATTTCTCATGTTCATGGATCTACATTTACATTCAAACTCTATGCTAGTAAAAACAAACAAAGATCTATAGGAGCCAAGAACTCCAGTAGATAAAGTCCAGTGTGTATATTTATCTTGCTGATTTCTGCTTAAAACGTTTTATGCTTATTGTCTTTATTCTTATTTACAAATAAAAATGAGAAAACTCAAACTAAACTTATTAAATAGATTGAAAAAACAGAGGTAGAAAGCACATAAAGTTTCATATTTGTTCTTTCTCTGCCTTCTGAATAAATATCTATAATTTCTGTAAACAGTCTGACAACAAATTTAAAAATAATGAGTTCTTGAAACATTGAGAGCTCAGATACAGTAAGTGATTAAAAAGCCAAAAAGAAGAACACCTCTTTCTTAATTCTGGTAATTTCTTCGTAGAGATGAGACTGCTGCCCAGTATGGACCAGCAGAACTGGAGTAGGGACCATGTTGGGGACTCACTGAGGCCAAACCGAGCAGTGGGAGTAATCTCAGCACTCAGCCTTGACTTGATCACACTGATAATAACTTTTTATCAAGTAAGATATTGTTCAATAATAAGATGATTACAGAACATTGGTTTTTTATCAGCAAAACTTTTTTTTTAATTAGAAAAACAGGTATTATACTCTAAAAACTACAGCGAATTTGAGAGAGGAAAAAGGAGAATTCACAGAATATTAAACAAAACATTGATTGTATTCAAGTTTTTCTCATTGGATTTTTGTACTCATTACCTCCTGACTGAGGCAAACTACGATTTCTTCCACTGCAACCTACTTCAAAGATTGTCAGAGTAGAAGACTGTTATAAAAATTTAGCCTTGACCATGATCTGATTTAATTATTTTATTACAATTGATTAATATCAAGAGGCAATAAGCAAGCAGTGCTGGGTGAGCAGGGAGTCTCCACTCCGCCAACAACGCACACCGGGGTTTTTGGGGTACAGTCTCTTATACTTCTCGGTCCAGGGTTTCAGTTCCTGGTTTTGAGTTTCAGCCAATCCTGTTGTCTTCTTTGTCCAAAAATCGATGTGGCTCCTTTTCACTTGTTTCTGTCCCGTTGCTGGGGTCTTCTCTCCAGGTAAAGAAACATACTGAAACTTCTCAGTAATACATTAACAGAAAGATGTTTATCACAAGCTTAACCACAATCTTAGACCCGTATATTTAACAGGATGTGTCTCCTTGGTTACCTAACCCCCTTAAAGCATTCAAGCAGCTATTGTTTTAACAGTCTAAATGAGTAAAGAGGGGACTAGCTTATTCCCTTGTTTCTTCTTCTTTCCCATCATTACATTGACAGCAACATTTATTATAATCATTTTATACATTCCACACATGGTACACTGGTCACAGGTGCATTGGTAACAATGATTTCTAAGTTCTTGACACGAATCATTCTCGTATTCTTTACAAGACTAGTAATATAATATTAAAATGTAATCTATTTAAATTATTACAATGTTGTACTGAATTTTTCAGAGTGCAGCTCTGGGTTTTGAAGTCTGGGGTCAGTGTTCTAATTCTGATGTAATCACCAGCACCTACCTTACCACAAATAATATGCAGCATCAGGAATTTCTTCTGATGCTCATTGGAAGTGAATGCTGCAAGCAGCTGATCAAGACCTCCCTCTCATAGTCACTCTTTTCCCTCTCTTCCTTTCTAGAAAAATATTATCTGCTGAACTGCACTGTACTGTGATCTGAGCCACAACATTGGTTCCAGGTTAGCCAAGGCCCTTGACAAAATTAGGTTATATAAGGATGTAATGAAAAAAGCTGTAGCTAGAGCATTTACAAGAGCCAGGCTGACATGTTAGTTGCTTTTATATATCTTGAGGCAATGGAGACACCCTTACATGATAATATCCTCTACTCTTGCTTCCATTTGTAATTACCATCAGTTGCAATTGTAATTTATAATAATACAATAATTTAAAAGTTGCTTAGACTAAATTTTATTGTAGTTGAAATTTTACATAAATAGTGATAGTATTTATGTAATAAAGGCTAGATTTTGAATTTATACATGTCAGATCTCACTTTTCTGCTGACTTAACTTTCTATTTAATATTTATGTTATAGAACACTTTGAAGCATTGCGAAATGATAAACTGAAACGAAAGCAGTGGAATTCTTTCACATTATACTAGTTAATAAAGCCAGAATTTGACCTTAAGATTCATAATGATGAAGAAAATGAAGAAAAACAATATACTTTGAGAGAAAAAAATAGAACAAACCAAAACCAAATATATATCAGAAGTGTCTTGAGGATGTCCTTTTTCCATGTAACCTATGGATGCACATTTGTTTAATGTCAAAAAAAAAGCAGATATGAATAGTTCTGTGGGTTAACGTACTTTTATTTTCTTCCCATCAAATAGAAGGGTAATAGGTAGGACAGGAGAAAGCCAGACACAATGCTGCCATGAAATGGAAGAAGCCCCAAAGTTTATCTTGATCCTAAAAAATAGTAACCTATGTAAAAGCACACAGATTGACATTGAAAAACATATGTAACATTCTTAGGTAGAAAGTAGCAAAGTGCAAGGAGAATTAACTCTGGCTATTTAATGAGCATTCTGTCGTTAAATCTTTTTCCCTATTGTTTCTACTGTACTGAGATGATACAGAACACTGGCTCAGACAACAGTATAGTATATCTACAGAATATACTTTTTTTTAATGAATTCCTCTATTATGTCATCATTATTATCCTGCCATATTACCATAACAAAATATTCCTATTATCTTCCTCTCCATGTGATTTCATGAAATAACCTGACAGACCAGTTGGGCTGCCCACTGCATCATTAATATTTCTGTTTAGAAGAGTGTAAGTGTTTCTACAAAAAGTTTTAAGTAAATCTTCTTGGTTTGCTTTGCTTTTTCAGACCTCACAAATGCAGCACTAGATTATAAAAAAATATTGTGCGTGTGAAACGTAAAATATTTAAGATGTTATAGTTCCTGGAAACTATATGGCTTTGAAGACTAAAAGAAGAACACTGTTACTTTTTCATATACTTGCCTATTAAAAAAAAAATAGTCAGGGAAATCATGGTATCTGGTTATGATGCCTTACAAACAACTAAAATTAGTTCCAGTGTGACTTTTCTCCCTCAGGAGTCAGGCTGATTTTCATTAGAAATATGTAAAACAACTCCTACTGCAATATATCCTATGAATTCTAATAGGCTCCTTTTTCAGATTTTTGGTGACGTTTTATTGCTGTTGTTGTAGATGTTTTTATCACCTGAGAGTTGGTCCCTCTCTTTTTGTTCTTGCCTGACCAGCCAGCAGCTCACTGGACCCCACTGGGAATAGGTATGGGGGATAGCTATTTTAGACTTAACAAGTGTAAACAACATTATTTACAAAAAGGTTTGTATATTAACTGGCAAGTGTGTTTCTGTGTGTATTTTGCAGCCTGTATCTTTGCAATGACCTCAGTGTACCTTGTGATCTTGAGATGAGCAGAGAGTTAAACTAAGGATGCTGCTTTAACCACTTCCATTTTCTTTAAGATAGGTATGTATTTATCTGTGTAGATGCACAATGTCTGTGTGTCCATTTGCTGTACATTTCAAACTGCTTTGCACATGGAGATTCTGTAAGCTAATCTTGCAAAGGTAGTTCCTTCAGAAACGAAACATAAAAGAGGAAAACCCCCTGCCTCCAAATTAAATTGATTGTAGAGCTAATTTACAAGGGATACTTGAACAGGTTTTCCTTCACAGTCCTAGGGAGGACTTTTATTTTCTCAATAGTATACATTTAAAACTATGTTTGTTCTGAGCTATTAAGAGTCTTGTAAGTGTACTATGTAGGAATGAGCAAGCTTTGGGTCTGAATCAGGACTGGGCTGTCATCGTGTCTCCTTATAACTTATTCATTCACTCTCACATTTATTCTTGAAAACCTATAACTTATTCATCCTGAAAAACATTAGAGTATGAACAGGGGCTTAAGCAGGAGGCTCCTGAAATCTAATCCTGATTACGGTACATATCATACCATATGCTCCAGTGAGTCCCTTAGGTTCCACAGGTCAATTTACACATCTGTACAACGTGATAAGTGACTTCAGTGAGATATTGAGGAGATTAGTTATGTTTGTAATACAATTTAAAGATCAATAAACAAGTTAGCCTTAAGAATTTATTTGCTTGGGTCTTACATATTGCTTCTTCTTCTGAGAAAGGTGGAATAGCAGGTCCTTTAGCTAGCCACGCAGAAGGACAATAGTCTATCGCATGTCATTGTGGTATACCTAATATCAATGTTGCTATGAATTTAAACTCATATTTACTTGTATGTGTGTGCTTGGGGGAGAATATGAAAAAGCATGTGGAGAAAGCAGTGTAAAGAAACTGAGAGGGTCTTAGTTTGCCCTGGGTCTCTCTTTTTCTTTCTTCTTTTTTTTTTTTTTTGAAGAAGCTACAAACAAATAGAAAAAATTTTATTCTCAGAAATACTAGAACAGATTCACACAGGGGTCTGAGATGGGCTAGCTGGAGTGAGTCAGTCAAGAGGAAGCACTGAACTGCATCATCTTTCACCTCTATCACCAGTTTCTTTGACTTCAGTCCAGTTTACAGCCTGTCAATAATTGAAGAACCTATTTATGTTGCACAGGGAGGACAAACTGGCTCCTGAATATGAGTCATCTGGCATTGTGCTGTGAAGTTACACCAGGCTGAGACTTAAAATCATGCAGATGATGCTTTTAGATGCAATTTTGGCAAGACCCATGCAGTTCTTGGTTTTCAGAACTTTTTTAATTATTGCTTGATTTGACATTGTTTTATACTACCACATATAATTAAAACTAAAAACATTTCAATTGCCTTCACTGCCAAATTATGCATTTAATTTTGACCTTGGAATTCATCTTATGACTAACTACTATACATATTATTTTCTTTGTCAAGCATATAGAAGAGCATTAAGTAGCATAACAAGCAAAAAGATGAGATTATAATCCATTTTTTTCTTTTCATTTCTATTCTTGATTTGTAAAACACTTTTGTTACTTAAATAAAATTATCTAAACCATAGGAAGTATACCAAATACATTTGTCTAAGAACTCCTGATATTAAAAATGACTGTATCCTCTAAGAAAAAAGCAACCAATTTTAAGTATATGCCTAACTGAATTCTGCAAGATTACTCATATGAAAAAGATTATTCATTATTTTAAGTGTTTGCAAGGTTGATGTATTTCTGATTAAATATCCATGCTGCGTATGGTTTATAGCTTCTGTTGTTAAGATTGCACCAGTTATCTTATTTTCTAATTATTTGTCTGAAAGCTTATTCTCATATTTTGTATTCCATAATATTTGCACAAATTACCTACTAAAGGATCTTGTTTCAAGAACTGTGTCATTCTGGTGTAGAAATTTAAACTTTTGACATATTAGTTAATGATGAGTAATTTTTAAATTTATGGTAGTTTTAGAGCTTTTGTATGAGGAAATGCTGTCAGACAGTGAAGACTATTAATGTTTTGCTTGGGTGGCTGTATAATTCTCAAAAACTATACTGCTGTACCTCTTGGAAATTTGTTTTACAGGTATCAGATGTAAATCTCCTGCAGCTGAAAGCACTGTTCATAGAAGGTTAAATTTATTCTACCTTATAGAGCAGAGCTGGCCTCTATAAATAATTTTGTTATGTTCTCTTATAAACATTTTGGAAGAAGAAAATTCTTGGTTTAACACAATAACATATTGTATTTTCACTACTCAAAGAATTAGATTGATTATAGTGGCTTCTAAGATTGATAATACATAGATTTCTATTATGACGCCCATTGTTTTAGTGCTAGACTGCAGAGAAATGCTTCCTTAAAAGCATCATTGTATAAAATATTGACCTAGAGGACTTCATTATTCAAGCTGGAGAGACAGTCACTACTTAACAGTAATAAACTGTTTCTGTGTTACATACAGAATACTTCGGAAAATATGAGAGTTGTCAAATCTCTTGAAAATCCTGTCTTTATAGTACACATGACACTGAAGCTATGGCTGTATTTTCCACTAATAAAAGCAAAGGCACAGACAGATGTGAAGGATATCATGGTATACTGACAGGAAACTAAGAAAAATGAGTACTTTGTTGAGAATCAGAAAAAGACGCAGGCCAATGACCTTGGGAAGCTTCCTAACACTGTCTCCAAACTCTGGGCATGCCAGTCCCTACATCACCTTAATTCTTCTCCAACATTTGAATGTTTCTTCTACCAACATGAATGTTTGGATCTGAAAGAAGAATAAAAGAATTCGTGCAGGCGCAGTGACTCTGGTATATACTCCACTCCATGCAGAACCATAAAAAAGTGGTAGTTTACCATCCATGATGCAAAAAGAATGCTATTTCAGTTGACCACAAAGGCAACCATGATTTTCAATGTGATAAAGAGAAAAAGATGATCAAATTACATTGAAAGACAGTTATGACTTAGGTATCTGATTTATATTCTCCCTAAATATCCTAACATCTTTTTATACAGAAAATAAAATCAATTATATTATACATACAGAAATAAAATCAATTATATTATACACACAGAAATAAAATCAATTATATTCTTGGGAATGTAAAAAAAAAGCATACATTAAGCACTATTTATCTGAACAAAATCTTAGCTTACACTGCATTTGCTCTTGCTTCACAGGCTGTGCAGTCTGGTTTACTCAGAAAAGGAAAACATTTACAAAAGAGAATCGGAAGTAAGCACATACTTAGAAACAGCAGAAGTCACACAGCTTAAATCTGAGGCCATATCTGTATCATTTAACTGAAGACATATTAAGATACAATGAGATTTATTTTCATCCACTATTTATTAATAACTTACTGACTGACTGTCATTTACAATACAGAGCAATCTGCATATTGTGAACTAAGGTATAATTTCACTGTATAGCAAAGCAACAGGAAACATCTTTAATTGTCTCATTGTAAGGAAAAACATTTTGTGTGTACTGAACCTTGTTTTGAAGAGTTAGGTTTAAAAGCAATTTCATGCAAGGTAAAAATGCATATTGATTTTAGCCTTTAATATGAACCATAAGACTCACAGTAAGACATGTATAGATAACTTTCATAGAATCATAAAATAGTTTAAGTTGCAAAAGGCCTTTAAGATTATGAAGTCCAACCATAAACATAGCACTGCCAAGTCCCTGGGGACTAAACTTTGTCCCTAAGCACTGCACATATACGTCTTTTAAATCCCTCAAAGGGTGGTAACTCCTTCAGCCCCCTGAGCAGCCTGTTAACTGTTGTAGCTCACCTTGCTACAGTCTTCATTCAGATAGTTCTAGAGAGTGATATGGTCTCCTGTCAGCCTCCTTTTTTCCAGGCTAAACCACTCAGCTCCCTCAGCTGTTCCTCATCAGACCTGTGTTCCAGACCCTTCATCAGCTCTGTTGCCTTTCTCTGTACCCACTCCGGCATCTCAGTGTCTTTCTTGGAGTGAAGGACAAAAAACTGAGCACCAGATTCGAGGTGTGGCCTCACCAGTGCCCAGTACAGAGGGATAATCACTGCCCTGATGCTGCTGGCCACTCCAGTGTTGATACAGGCAAGGATGCCACTGTCCTTTTTGGCTGCCTGGGTACAAGCTGGCTCATGTTCAGCTCTGCTAATCAGCAGCCCCAGATCCTTTTCCATGAGCAGCTTTCCAGCCATTCTTTGCCCAGCCTGTGGTTGCTGTGATCCAAGTGCAGAACCCAACACAGCCTTAAACCTCATCTCATCGGCTGAAGCCCATCAACCCAGCCTGCCCTGCAGATTCTGCAGATCCCTTTACAGAGCCTTCCTATCCTTCAGCTGATCAACACTCCTAGCCAACTTGGTGTTGTCTGCAAATTTATTGAGGGTGCCCTCAATCCCCTTGTCCAGATCATTGATAAAAATATTAAACAACACTGGCTCCAATACTGAGCCCCAGGAGCACCACTTGTGACTGGATGCCAACTGGAGTCCCATTCACCACCACTCTCTGGAAAAAGCCATCCAGACAGTTTTTTTACCCAGCAAACAGTATAATCATCCAAACTGTAAGCAGACAGATTCTCCAGGACAATGATGTGGGAAATGGTGTCAAAGTCTCTACTGAAGTCTGGGTAGACAACATCTACAGGCATTAGTGCATCCAGTAAGCAGATCACTTTGCCATAGAAGATCAGGTTAGTCAAGCAAGATCATTTTTTCATAAATCCATGCCAATTTGGCCTGATCAACTGGTTGTTGTGTACAGGCTGTGTTATGGCTGTTCCATAACCTTCCCCCGCATCAAGGTCTGTACAGGCTTGTAGCTCTCCAGATCCTCCTTCTTCCCCTTCCTCTAGATGGGTGTCACATTTACTAACTTCCAGTCAACTGGCATATCCTTGGTTATCTAGGACTGTTGATAAGTGATTGAAAGCGTCACTTTGAGCACCTCAGTACCCTTTGGTGGATCCCATCTGACCCCATGCAACTCTGTGATTCTGAGTGTCCCTGACCATTTCCTGTTGGGCTCCCGCTGGGAGCTTCATTCTTCTCCCCGTCCCTGTTATCCAGCTCATAGGGCTGAGTGCCTGGACAGCTGGTCTTACTATTAAAGTCTGAGGAAAAGAAGGCATTAAGTACCTCAGTCTTTTCCTCTTTCTTTTTGTGTTTCCCCCCATATCCAATAATGGATGATGGGTACTCTCCTTAGCCCTCCTTTTGTTGCCAATGTATTTATAGACACATTTTAAATTGTCTTTTGTGGGTAAAAAGGCTTTATACAAGGCCCTTACTCTTCTTTTAATAATTTTTTTGTGCAGAGATAGTATTTGTTTTCCTATTGCTTACTGTTTACCTGGAGTATTAAATATTCTTCTCATTTCACCCCTCATTTCACCCCTTAAAGACATAATCATGTGTCTCATAAATACTACAAGCTGTGCACATACAGAGAATACGTTAGAGGTAGATCCTGGTGTACCTCATACTTAGGTACTACAGAGAATTTTAACATTAAAAAATAGTTACTCCAATCTTTTCCAAACATTTTTTTCACTTCACTCCCCAACAGACTTTTACAGTTGCTGGAGAAAATGTAATATTTTTCACTAACAATAATTAGGAAAGATCACCATTGATTTGTCTTTGTTTTCATATTTTGTGCATTTGGTTTTGGTTTGGGCTTTTTTTCAACACTGAAAATTTAACTAAGACAGAATTCTCTCTGGATATTTTTAACAAAATACGTACTTAACAAAAAAGAAGTGTCATGACACTAAGGAAATTCAGCTGCTAAGCTTCTCCATTTCTTTGTTTATATGTGTTCAGGCAATTATACAATTTCATGCTGATTTGTTATCTGATTAACTCTTAAACCTAGATCATGTCTAAACATTGTTCTCACTGTGTTGTTTTGGTGACGATTTTTTTTTAATAGAAAAGAAAAATTGTACTTCACTATTTTCTTTCATATTTTGTAACATTGTTAAAGGTAAATGGATGTCTGTATTAAAGGCTAAGATATCTTCACTTTGTATGCATACAGAAGGAGTGGACATAAGAGGGACAGAGAACAAAAGGGTGGCACAGGCATTAAAACTGCACTTACTATCTAACAGATTTCCCCAGCCATAAATCAATACTTTTCTAATAATCAGTATGCTACGAAGCCTGTCCCAGACCGGTGAGATGTCAGCTTCTGCAGATATGATACAGAGAAGGGTCATGGGAACTATGTACTGTGACCTGATTTTTAAAACCAACTACAGAAGAGCAAGATGGAGCAGCTAAAAAGTCAGGGCAAGATACAGCCATAGATAGCTCAGTGCTAAACAGTCATTAGGGAGACTGTGCTCTGCCACAGCCCAAGGTGGCCTCGTTGCAGATGTACATCTGACCACAATCTCCTAGCTGCTGGCAGTGTTTTCTGCCTCCCCTTTTCTGGCTCTAGTACACATCTGCTGAGCCACTTCAGCCTCTTAAATGTACAGATCCTTTATTTTGTAGCTCCAGAGCACTTCTATCGTTTTGACAAGGCTTTGAAGCAAGTTAAAGGTCTGCTTCAATGTCTTCACATTTCTTAATATTTCTCTAATTACAATTATTTTACTGGGTTTAATGTCATATTCCTGCTATTTGATCCCTTTTTTTTTGTCAGGAGTGAGGGTGATATTTGTGTGAGTGCAGAAACAGTAAATCTTCTGTCTTTTTGTAATAACAAACACATGTTTTGATAACCCCACAGAACCCTGAAATCACTGATTTCTGCAGCAACTTCCTTAGCATTGAGGAGTTATGGAGGTTGTGTGGCCATGTTGATTTGCAACCTTTTTTATGATCCTCTCAACAACCTCATCTGTTTCTATGGCTTTAATTACCATCTCTACACACAAGACCCAGATTTGTCTTTACCCCAGTGACCTTTCCCCAGTGTTAAGATTCTTATTTCAGTTGTGTAATTTCTCCTGATTATTTAAGGGACCATCGTAAATTCTGTGTGTTATGCAAAAGTAAAAAGCTTGTTTCCTGTTGAGTTCCTGGGAACTCAATTGAATGAATAGTCCTCTTACACAACTGCAAAATCCAATTCTTATTTAAATCTGTAGTCTCCCTTTATGGGAGGCCTAATAACTTACCAGAACTCCAGATAAAAAAAATGAGTTTCTGATGAAATCCATAAAATACTCCTGAGTTTGGTTCTATTGCCAGCCTTGAAAATTAAACTTCTAAGTTTTTCTTCTAGCCCTTCATCATCTTTTCTTTGGTACACAAGTTTCAAAAACTTGACATAACCTGTGATACTCCTTGTTCTCCCATTAATTACTTGGCTACATTTATTTAGTTATCAAAATCAGTCTCATAGCTGAAAAATTTCTTAGAAAACTTAAAAAGGGATTTTGTGTCCTGAATCTGATATTGTCTGCAGATCGCACAACATGTGAAATACCAGAAATTAAATATAGTAGTATTCTTGGAAATACATACATTTCAGCTCCTGTAGATAATAGAAAGCTCTGAAGTATGCCTTATATCAGTTGTGAAACATGATTTAGAAAGAAAAATACTAATTGCTATGAAATAATTATGTTAACATCTTCTGTGCAACTTCCAGTGTGATGTGACTGTTGAAATAAGGAGGGACTTCTGGGATCAAAGACGTGTGATAGGGTAGAGAAGCAGCTGAAATGTACTGTGTGGTTAAAACAGGAATAGAAAGTTGTAAATTTTAAAGCTGAGAAAACAACAGAGTATGAAAGCTCTTTCTTAGCTAACTCATATCACTCATCTTAAATTTCTGGATTTGACAAACTGTTGTGACTGTATCAAAAGCTTTTTTTTATTTATTTTATTTACCCAAACAACTTAGCAAGAAAAATTAAACAAAACCCCCTGTTTACAACTTGCCCTTTAATTTCTCAGCATGGTATACAGAATATATCTTTCTCTTTACCTTGAATGAGTGGCTTTTGTCTGTGAATTATACAGCTGTAAAGCACCAAAATTTGATAGGATGAAATGTATAAATGATGAAGGAAATAAATAACGTGTAGAACTGAAAGGTCAATTCATTACATTCACTAACGCACATGAATATCTAGCTATGTATTCTTCAGTATCGTTATGTTGCAAAAAAAAGCTGTTGGAGACAGAGATAGACACTCTCACATTTCTTTGTTAGACTGTGCATATTGGTAAGTTTATTGTTCAAACAAATACTGTTTTTCCAGTAAATCTCATAGTTGTTGCTACATAGAGAGCTTTGCTTCACAGACTATAAATTAGATCTTCATTGGGTGAAAGTAAACTAGACATGCTCCATCGGACTCACTCCAAGTCATTAAGTGGTGTTCAGGGCCTAAGACCCAGACTAGAATCAGTCTTACACAAAGACTCTGAAGCCTAGATAGGGTGGACATGGTGACTTCAGGATGCATGGACATGGTGACTTCATTGCACAGCTGTGAAACTGCACTGCAGTACTTGGTAATGCAGGCACAGCCATTAGTGCGGCTTACAAGATGGAGCATGAAACAAGGGCTGGGTGCAAAGGCTGACACTGCTCCTAGCCTGTGTGTTAGTCTGCCCCTAAGTGCCTCTTCTTACCTGACGATAGAGTGAGAATTGCACTTTCCTGATAAAAAACTATGGTGTAACAGGGTGTGCAGGTTATGAATCAAACACATGAATAAGAATGCATGGAAAGGTTCTCTGTGTACGTCTTTCAGATGTGAACAGACATGTATACTGCAGTATCATATATACGTGTGTTAGCTGCTTTAAGGAAAAATATGAGAAGTAAATATTTACTTTGTAAAAAATGACAGTTTTGAGGTATTTAAATGGAATCATAGAATCATTTTGACTTGGACAGGACTTGTAAGATGATTGAGTCCAGTATTAACCCAGCACTATCAAGTTCACCACTGCACCATGTTCCTAAGCACCACATCTACATGTCTTTTAAATGCCTTCAAGGATGGTGACTCCACCACTGCCCTGGCCAGCCTGTTCCAATGCTTGGCA